>NC_056732.1:1330102581-1330112581 GCF_019279795.1 Protopterus annectens
GGGGCTAGTGGAACTTCGGCTCTGTCCAGGTTGGGTCACACTACCCTTTCGGATCCAATCGGGTCACCTTCGGCACCAATCCGTACATCGGAGCCAAGGGAACTGCTCTCGGTTCCAAGGGAGAGCAGTTCACCGTCGGCATTCGATGTAGTGGAGAGGGTCCTCTCAAGGGACTCGAGACCCCCGGATGTTAATCATGCATACAGCTGCAGTCATAACAGATGGGTTTTCCTGCCATCAGGCGGGTCCTCGGTCGGCCGAATTCCAAAGACTAGGTCTGGCGTCGGATGTCGTCGCTTCTTCCCTGATGTCAGTGCGACGGGTATAAAAGAACCAGCTGACACCATTTTCTTCAGTCTTTCTTGCCGCGCGGTGCCCAAAGCAGAAGCAGTTCGCAAGTGCCGGTCGGCCAGCTCCTGAGATTACGAATATTTTTCAACCGAAGACTTCTTGAAAGCTAAGTACCCCGTTGGGGAAACTTTTCTTGCCTCAGACCGATGTCAGACAAAGTTAATAATTGCATTTTATGTGGGAAGTAAATACCGCATAAGGATTTCCATTCCCTCTGCATTCCTTGCTTAGGCCCAGACCACGACGTCTCGGCCTGCCGTTTTTGTGCTACATTCAACAGACGCACTATTAAGCGTCGGGCGGAGTTCGCCCAACACTATTTTGGCAAAAAATTTCATTACATTATGTCGTCGGATACTCCGACTCCAGTTTTGAGTAAAAGACGCAAAGATAAGGACCGACATACGAGGTCCGTGACTTCTACCGACACCACGCTAAAGATGACTGCAGGTGCTCCGGTTCTCAGCGAGGCGCCTACGCAGCCCCTGACTACCGATGACACATGATTAGTGGTGTCTTCTGTGCCCGAGGTCGCAGGCCCTTCGGCCCACACCCCGACTACAGATACCGAAGCCACTTTTGGCGGGGAAACTCAGAGTTTAGACAGGCCTGCCACCTCTCAAGGTGTCTTCAGGCCTTCTTCTTCTTTTTCCATTAAGGCTTTCACTAAATCTAAAGCAGCCATGCATACTAAAAGACAAGCTCCACAGGGCCCCTCTCAAGGCCCCATGCCTAAAAAGCAGATGCTCAAAATGGCTGAGGATTTGATTACTCTTATCAGGGGTTCTCAACCCCCCTCAGACAAAAGGCCCAGAGTGGAGGAAGAATATCCTTCCTCGGACCAGGCCTCCATTACTTCAGAACATTCTGAGGACCAGGAACATTCATACTCCCCTTTTGAGGATTCTGATGCAGAGGAGGCCATTCCCTCTGTCTCCCCCCCTGAGGATTACTCCTTTGGGGAAACCTTGCATACCTTGAGGGAACACTTCCACTGGGAAGGCCAAGAGTACTCGGACTCCAAGAAAAGGCTCAGGGATTTCCTCTTGCTCCCTCAGCACAGGCCTCTGGCTATACCTCCTGTCTTAGACATTCTAGATGATGTGTATTCAGAGGCCAGCCTTAACCCAGATTCTTTACCCCCAGCTCCAGTCAAGCCTGACAGGTATTACCGGGTTCCTGATTCACACCAATTCCTATACAAAAGCCATGCGGCTGACCCAGAAACTATTTCATAGGGCTCCAAGGGAATTAAGGCCTCCACTGCCAAAAATCCTTTACCTTCAGAGAGAGATTCCAGGGCTTTAGAAAGGTGGGGGAAGAAGGTATACACCTCGGCCACCTTAACCATGTGGGCATTAAACTGTCAGTTCCATATGTTAAAGTATCAACGGTTTTTGTTATCGCAGTTGAAAAGCAAAATGTCACAACCTGAACAACCGGACTTGAAGGAGTTGCAGGATTTGTTGCATAGTGCAGAGCAAGTGGGTAAACATACCTTGCAATGTGGTTTTGATGCTTTAGAGGCCTCATGTAGAGCTGCTGTTACAGGATCAGTCATACGTAGACATGCTTGGCTCAAAGAGCAAACTTTACCAGATCATGTCAAAGCTAAATTACTAGATGCACCTCTTCAAAAGATGTATTGTTTGGTGTTAAAGCTGAGGAGGTATTAAAGAAAATGGAGGAAAAGGCAAAATCAATGCAAACAGTGAAAGATTTCCTACAGGTACAGCCTCCACGTTTCAGTAGAAATTGGCCTTCAAAAATTGGTCCTTTCCAGCCACGGACAGACCTCAAAGAGGTAGATACAGGCGCCCGAGGGGTAGAGGGCAATCTCAAGGATCATTTAGAGGCAGACAATGGCAAGCACCTACACCAAGAGGTGGTGAGGATAGTTCACAGCCATTCAGAAAGCAGAACCAATGACTTTCCCCTTTGCATGCCAAGCAAGACTCAAATGGCAGCACCTTTAGGCGGAAAACTGCATTATTTTCAAAAAATTGGCATATTGTCACAAAAGACAAATGGATCCTGGACATTATAGACAGAGGCTACAGATTCCACTTTCACACCCTTCCAAAAATGAGAGGCATGCCAAACCTGCTACACAATCAAAGGGCAGAGGCACAAAAACAAATTTCAGATCTCATGGACATGAAAGCTATTCAAGAGGTACCTGCACAAGAACAGGGTCAAGGTTTTTATTCCAGACTATTCCTGGTACCAAGGAAGGTCAAAGATTGGAGACCTATTTTGGACCTATCCATCCTAAACACATATTTACTCGTACCAAAATTCAGGATGCTCACATTACAGCAGCTTCTTCCCATGCTGGGCAAGGAGTATTGGCTGGTAACATTGGACCTCAAGGAGGCATACCTGCATGTCCCAATCAGACAAGATTGCAGAAGATACCTCAGATTTCTTGTAGGTTCAACCCACTATCAATTCTCTGCATTGCCCTTTGGCTTATCTACTGCGCCCAGAGTGTTCACAAAATGCCTGGCATCAGTGATTGCCTTCTGCAGACTTCAAGGGATACAAATATATCCATATTTGGATGACTGCCTGATCCAAGCGGACAGCAAACACATTCTTCTGAAACACCTGGGGTTTGTAATAATGTTGTTGAATTCTCTGGGATACGCAGTCAACAAAAAGAAATCAAGACTAATACCCTCTCAAACAATAATTTTCCTGGGTGCCAACTTGGATACAAACACCCAGATGGCCTACCTCACGCCAGAGAAACAAGGGCAACTAACTCATTACTTCAGAAAACTGGCAACCTTCACCAGACTGACTGCAAGGAAAATCCTGCAGGCTCTGGGATTCATGGCATCTTGCATCCTGCTAATCCCTTGTGCAAAGCTGCATATGAGGAAACTTCAGTGGTACCTAAAAAACTTATGGTCTCAACACAGCCACAGTTTGGAAACAATTATACCACTGATTCCATTCTTCAAAAGGAATTTCTGTGGTGGGCTCAAGCATGCCAAAGAAATATAGGTCTCCCATTCTGCAAGCCTCAAGCAAATCAAGTCATCACAACAGATGCCTCGGACTACGCCTTGGGGGGCGCACATGACAAATCGGTGCATTCAGGGCAAATGGTCACAAAAAGAAAAGCACATACACATCAATCAAAAGGAAATGCTAGCAGTAATAAATGCTATTATGGCTTTCAAAGAGCTACTGCATCCAGGCCAGCTATTAATAAGGACAGACAACACCACAGTGATGTGGTACATAAACAAACAGGGAGGAATCCATTCATATCCCCTATGCAGGCTAGCCATGTCTCTTTGAAACATGGCTGTGGAATTACAAATCCAACTTCAAGCACAGTTCCTGCCAGGCAAGGAAAACATGCTGGCAGACAACCTGAGCAGAAATATCACAGATCCACACGAATGGAAGTTGCATCCTCAAGTTTTTACAAAGATAATTCAAGCATGGGGAAGGCCAGACATAGATCTCTTTGCCACCCACAGAAATTGCCAATTGACAAAATTCTGCTCAAGGACCTTTCATCTACAAGCCTGGAAAGTGGACGCTTGGACAACAATGACAGTTTATGCCTTTCCACCTCTTCCTCTGCTGCCCAAAGGTCTATTAAAAGCCAGAGCGGACAGACCAAAGATAATTCTCATTGCTCCAGACTGGCCAAGACAACACTGGTACCCTCTCCTGAGGAGCCTGACACATTCCCCACCATGGATCCTGCCTCTAATGCCTCTCCTACTGACTCAGCACAACTTCAAAACTCTTCACAGTCAGCTGAAAACACTCAATCTAGCCGCATGGAGGATTCCTTAAATCCACAACAGACCCTACTCTCCAAGGAGGTGCAGGATGTCATTTTGGAGGCCAGAAGACCTTCTACTAGAAAAGCCTACTCCGCAAAATGGAAACGGTTTTGTGCCTGGAATCAGAAAAAGGGTCAGAACCCTGGAATACTGAATTTACCCCAAATATTACAGTACCTAGCTGAGATGCTAAGCAGTGGACTTTCATTCTCCTCCATCAAAATCCATGCCTCAGTCATTTCTGCAGAGTACAACACTGATCCTCCTTTATTCTCTCACCCTCTCTTAAGACAGTTCCTCAGAGGGGCTAAGAATATAAAACCCCCAAGGAAGCAGCCAGTACCTGCTTGGGATTTCATTTCATTCTAGAAAAACTGACCCTGCCTCCTTTTGAGCCAGCTGCTTCAACAGAACTGCAATATTTGTCATGGAAAACAGCCTTCCTTCTGGCTATCACCTCAGCACGCAGGGTTTCGGAACTACAAGCCCTCATGGCTGTGCAGCCTTTCATCATTTTCCATCAGGACAGAGTTTCCTTATGAAACAATCCTTCCTTTATGCCAAAGGTAGTTTCCAGGGTAGCCTTGAATCAGGCTATCCACTTACCTACCTTTTACCCTAATCCACAAAACAAAGGGGAGAGGTTATTACATTCCTTGGACATTTCACAGACAGCTCCGTTATTATTTGGACAGAACAAAGACTTTCAGAAAATCAGAGCAACTTTCTGTATCCTATGCTACAGGTGCTCAAGGGAAGCCTATTTCCAAACAGACAATCTCAAAATGGATAGCCCACTGCATACGCTTTTGTTACTCTTTTCATGGTAAAACTGTACCTACGGGCATCAGATCTCACTCCACAAGGGCCACAGCTACCTCTGCAGCTTTCCTCAGGGGGGTTCCTACCAAAGATATTTTGGAAGCAGCCACTTGGAGTTCTGCTCATACTTTCTCCAAGCACTATCACCTACCATTATACTCCAAATCTAGAGTGGGCTTTGCCACTGCAGTCTTGCAGGGCATCCTGGCTCCTCCTAGTTCCACTTAGTGCCTTCCACCTTTTATTAGCTTTGGGATTCTACCCATCTGTTATGACTGCAGCTGTATGCACGATGAACATAGTACAGTTTTGTACCTACCATAAATGTAGATGTTCGAGTGCTAATACAGCTGCAGTCCAGGTTTCCCTCCCTCCTTCCCCTCTTGGGACAGGCCTAATGGCTAACACCCCCACATACAACCTCATGGGGGTATTCTTTTATGGTGTATTTGCTTGCAACTACTGTTCTTTGATTATATTGCATTGCATTATTACATAAATTTATGTTTTGCCTTCCTTCTGGGGGCACCTGACATCTGGGGCAAGAAAAACTGAAGAAAATGGCGTCGGCTGGTTCTTTTATACCCCTGTTGCACTGACGTCAGGGAAGAAGCGACGACATCCGACGCCGGACCTAGACTTTGGAATTCGGCCGACCGAGGACCCGCCTGACGGCAGGAAAACCCATCTGTTATGACTGCAGCTGTATTAGCACTCGAACATCTACATTTATGGTAGGTACAAAACTGTACTTTCTTGCTCCAGACCAGCCCGTTGCTCCCACGCAGTTGAGCCTATCCTCCATCATCCGACCCCAGGGACAGCTTGTGCTTATGTCCCAGATGGTTCCATTGGAGGAACAGGACATCGCTGGTGAGCCCTCTTCGGACAGCCCCCCGTGGAGGTGCCTCACAAGCGGAAGTGCAAGAGGAGGCACTTGGACTCACCTGAGTCCCTCACGGAGGACACGGACCTGGAGGAAGGGGAAGATTCTCCAAGATCACTCCCCGAAGACATCTCCTTTGGAGACATCATGGAAATGTTACGCATCAGGGGAGGGTGGTCTGCCCAAAAGCCTTCCTCGGACGAGTCTGCGTTTCTGGAGGTGTTTGACGCAGGCCCATCTACCTCTTGGGTGTCCCCCCCCCGCCGACCCCCTGGTAGATCTTATTACTACCAGGGCGTGGAAGGAGCTGGACACTGTGGAGCTGATCCCCAAACGTCCCGACAAAATTCTCAGCCCCCCCTCGGACAAGGCATGTTGGAGTAAGGGTCCCCCCTGTGGATGCAATGGTGGTGGCGGCAGCCACCAAGAAGGAACAAGCACAGGAGAGTTCCTCTGTGCATCCTCCAGATAAGGATTCTCGGATTTTGGTCCATTTGCGAAAGCGGATGATCTCTTCAGCGACCTTCTCGGTAAGGTCTCTGAATTATATGGCACATGTTATTCGACTCCAGTGGGACCTGTTTAAAGAGTACGCTGGATCACCCCCAGAGTCCATGTTGGCCGAGGACAAGCGTACATTCTCGTCCCGAATGGCCACTCTCAAGTCGATCACAAACACATCCATGTGGCTCCTGTCCCATGCCACGGAGGGATTGGCTAGGGCTAGCATAACGGGCGTCGTCTTATGAAGACAGGGCTGGATCCATCTTCGCGACTTTGCGGAGCCCTTTAAGACGTCCTTTGCAAACGCCCCTTCTGACGGTTCAACGCTCTTTGACAAGACCATCCGCTACGCGCTTCTCCAGAACGAGAATGACGGGAAGACGTTGTCTGCCGTCGGGATCCGCTTCTCGGCTCCCCAGAGGTCCTATTCCAGGAACTAAAAGGGACAGAAGAAGATGTGGTTCAGGAAGACTCAACAACCTCATTTCGCTCCGGAGACCTCGTCCTTCAGAGGCAGAGGAGGACAAGGTGGACGCCAGCCCAGAGGCAGAGGGGGCCCAAAGAACTTTGGGTTGAGAGAACCTTTCTCAGACCAACCCGCGCAGCAGCCCTGAGGGGTTGCCCGACTGCTCTTCTCTGGAGGCAGTCGGGGGGCGCTTCTCAGAACACCTAGCCAAATGGGAGTCCATCACCACAGATCGCTGGGTGCTCTGAATTGTATCAAGAGGATATTCAATCCTCTTCTTTACCTACCCTCCTCGATCAAGAGGAATCCCCGATGTCCCACCCGGTCAGAGGGATGCAGCAGCTATAGAAATTCAAGGGCTGCTAAGAAAAAGAGCAATCCAGCCCGTTCCCCCAGAGCAGTCCGGATTAGGATTTTACTCCAGGTTCTTTTTCATGCCAAAAAAGACGGGGGACCTAAGACCCATACTCGACCTATCAACGCTGAACCTGTCAGTACCCAAAGAGAAATTCCGGATGGTCACTATTCAATCCATTCTCCCACTGTTACAGGAGAATGACTGGATGTGCTCAATAGACCTCCAAGACGCGTACTACCACATTCTTATGGACAGACGATCCAGGAAATTTCTCCGTTTTCGGCTAGGAACCAGTCATTACCAGTTCAGGGTCCTACCCTTTGGTCTCACCACAGCCCCCTGGGTGTTTACCAAGGTCATGGCAGTAGTAGCGGCCCATCTGAGACTTCAGTGCATACAGGTCTTTCCGTACCTGGACGACTGGCTCCTTACCGCCCCCACCAGGCATCAACTTTGCTCAAACAGAGATTACCTGTTACAACTAGCTGACCAACTAGTGATCTCAATCAACTTCAGGAAATTATCTCTGCAACCCACTCAAATTTTTGGATTTCATAGGGTCCAGGATAGACACGACACAATCCAGAATTTTCTTGACAACCGACAGGCTACGCAATCTTTGCCTCCAAATCTTGGACCTCTTACAGTCTCCTGTGCCACCTGCCGTATTGGTCCTGAAGGCCCTGGGATCCATGGCGGCTGCCATCACTCTATCCCCATTCACCTGTCTGAAAATGAGAATCCTTCAATGGACTCTTCAAGTGCAATGGTCTATTCTTTTTCAACCCCTATCTACCCCTATTCCTCTCAGCAGGGTGTGCAAGGAGTCGCTTCTCTGGTGGCTTCATTCCAAAGACCTTCGGGAAGGACGTCCTTTCGTCCTACCTCCCCCACAAGTCATGGTGACCATGGACGCATCTCTCCTCGGGTGGGGTGGGGGGGCATTACAGGGGCAGATCTGTCCAAGGCATGTGGACTCCCACAGAGACCTCACTGCATATCAATGTACTGGAGATGAAGGCGGTGCTCTTACTTTTGCAGGCTCTCCATCACCTTCTTCCTCTGGGTACGATTGCATTTCAATCGGACAACATGTCTGTAGTCTGGTACTTAAACAAACAGGGGGGAACCAGATCCTATCCTCTTTGCAGGGAAGGCCATGAGAGTGTGGGAATGGGCGATCTCCACCAACCGCTTTCTCATAGCAACGCACATTCCGGGTTGGTCAAACATCTTGGCAGACAGGTTGAGTCAAACAATTTTCTCACCTTACGAGTGGTTTCTGAACCCAACAGTCGCAAACCAGATATTCCTCGCCTGGGGACAACCTTGCTGCGATCTCTTCACTTCGCCTTCAAACATAAAGTGCAACAAGTTCTTCACTCTGATTCCCCCACCAGGGGAAGCCCTCAGAGACGCTCTAGTTCATGCTTGGCCATCCAGTCTTCTGTATGCTTATCCCCCTCTTCCCTTGATAACAAAGTTTCTACAGAAAGCTCATTGGTTGGGGAGCACAGTTATCCTCATAGCCCCATTCTCGCCTCGCCAAACCTGGTTTCCTTACTTACGGTCTCATCTAGTACATCCTCCCTGGATCCTAGATCCCAGTCCGGATCTGATTTCCCATCCACTGGGGCTCAAGTCCCCCGACCTGGGTCATCTCAAGCTCTCAGCTTGGTTGATCCAGTTCCCCTAATGGCTAGGACTCCCGGATTATCCTCCTCTGTTAAGGCCATCCTATTGGCTGCGCACAAACCATCCACCAGAAAGATCTACAAGAGTAAATGGAAATGTTTTTCCCTATGGGCAGAGATGATGAATCTGTATCCTTTCATGGCCCCCGTCCCAGCAGTCCTTGACTTTCTTCACATATTTTTCAGCAGGGAGCTAGTGCGTCCACTATTAAAGTCCAACTGGCAGCTATCTCCCACTATCACATAGGTAACAATTCAGGACCCCTGGCTTCATCCAAGATCTGTAAAGCATTCATGAAGGGAGCCTTCTTGTTACGACCTCCGATCAGAGATACAGTACCTGCATGGGATCTTACCATAGTTCTTCAGGCTTTAACTGGGCCCCCATTTGAACCGGCGGCCACAGTGGAATTAAAGTATGTATCTTGGAAGACAATCTTCTTGATTGCCATTACTTCCGCCAGGAGAATTTCGGAGCTTCACGCTCTGTTCTGTATACCTCCATACATCATTTTTCACAAGGACAGGGTCTCCCTCAGGACCAATCCCTCCTTCCTGCCCAAAGTATCCTCAGAGGCCAATATCAGTCAGTCTATCAATCTACCGGTCTTCTTTCCAAATTTTCAGAATAAAGGAGAGTACAGACTCCATTGTTTAGATGTTCACAGACAACTACGTTTCTACCTGAACAGAACAGCTGATATCAGAAAATCTGATCAACTTTTTGTGTCCTTTGCAAAATCACATTTTGGGAAGCCAGTCACTAAAGTTACATTAGCGAGGTGGATCTCCCAATGTATTCTCCTCACCTACAAAAGTTTTGGTAGTCCTGAGCCCCTACACGTGCGAGCCCACTCTACATGATCTATGGCTACCTCTGCGGCATTTTGGTCAAGGGTCTCGTTAGATGTCATTTGCGCAGCAGCAACTTGGGCATCTTCACATACCTTCATTTCACACTATAAATTGGATCTCATATCCAGAGGACGCGCTTCTTTTGGCTCTGCAGTGCTCTGGAATATCCTTCCATAAGGGCCTCCCAAGTTACTGGTAGCTGGGGACTCTGTCCCACAGGTTGTAGACCAAATGAAGTTAACTACTTCAGAT
>NC_056732.1:1330115081-1330150081 GCF_019279795.1 Protopterus annectens
GTGGCTTATGCCACCCCTTATGTTAAAAAATACTGTGCCCATTAGTTTGTTGTGCCTCTGTCCAGCAGTGACACAGAGATGATTCCTGGGGTAAACCTACGATCTCCCATCCACTGGTCAAGATTTCTCTTGAACAGAGCCAGCGAGGTGCTCTGCCTCACATGGACCGGGATTTTATTCCACAGCATAGGGAGTCTCTGGGTGACAAATCTATCCCTCCAGCATGTCCTATTTATATCCGTGCTAAGGTTTAAGTCGCTTGCTCTAGTGGATCTGGTAGATTTGGATTTTTGAGGTGGAGCATGTCCATTAATTCCGGGTTGGACATGGCCTTGTATGTCAGGCACAGGTCACCTCTGAGCAGGCGGTATGCGACTGAATAGAGCTGGAGTTTCTTCAGTCTGGCAGCATATGACAGATTTTGGAGTCCCTTTATCCTTTTGGTGAGGAACTTTTGGGGTCTCTCCAATTGCTGCAGGTGTCGGGTGAGATACATCCCGAATGGGGCATTGTACTCGATCATTGGTCTGATAAGTGAAGAGTACAGGGAACAATGACCTCACTTGATCTGGATGTGAATCCCTTCATGATCAGGTGGGCAATGTAGAAGGTCTTTCTAACCACTTTAGCAATGTGAGTGTCAAAAGAAAGGCCACTGTCAACCTGGGTCCCCAGGTCCCTGATAACCTCTTTTGTGCTTAATGGATTGCCACCTATATGGTAGCTTGGGGTTACTTTGTTTTTCCCGAAGGGTATGACTATACATTTTTTGGCATTTAACTTCAGGCCATGGCTCTGGCACCAGTTATCAGTTTCCGTGAGACCCCTCTGAAGGATATCTGTGTCCGATGTACTTTCCACTATGGCGCCCAGTTTGCAGTCATCTGCAAACTTTGTCAGCCATAATCCTCCTATGTTTGCCTGTACTTCTGAGAAGTAGATGCCGAACAACAGGGGGCCAAGGACTGAGCCCTGTGGGACACCACTTGTGACCGGCTTGGAGTCTGACATGAACTCTAACCCTGTGGGTTCTGTCCTTTAGCCAGTTTGCAACCCATCTTGTGACATATGGGTTTACATTTAAGCTGGTAAGTTTCTCTATAATACCCGAGTGGGGTATTGTGTCGAAAGCTTTTGCAAGGTCAAGGTAGGCTGTATGGACTGCCTTTCCCTCATCAATGGCCTTGGTGACTGTTTCGAAGAAGTCGACCAAGTTCAAAAGGCATGATCTGCCCTTGACAAAGCCAAACTGGGTCGGGTCCAGTGTCTGCAAGTCCCCTATGTCTTTGTTTATGAGTTCCATTATGATCCTCTCCATAGCTTTGCAGACCAGGCTTGTTAAGCTTATGGGGCGGTAATTTCCAGGGTCCGTAGAGGTACCGCCTTTGTGGAGTGGGACCACAGTTGCCGTACGCCACTCCTTGGGCACGTATCCTGTGGTAAGGCTAAGATTAAACAGCTGCCTTATATGCTGGTTTAGTTCCTCGTTGAGTTTGTGTAGCACACAGCCGGGGACACCATCTGGTCCCATTGATGCTGTGTTTTTAGCTTTAGAGAGAGCAGCTTTCACCTGCGCATTAGAGATGTCTGGGAGGCTACACTCTGCTGGGATAGTTATCTCTCCTTTTGGGGAGAGGGTGTGAAGTTTGCACAGAACCTGTCTGCCAGTATGTTGGCAATGTCTGTGGGTTCAGTGATTTTTGTATCATTTTGGACCAATTCTGCGCATATCTGGGAGTTTCCACCCAGGTTTCTAACATAGCTGAAGAAGGCCTTATGATTGTCTTTTGAATCTATTGCAATTTTTCTCTCAAATTTGGCCTTGGATGATTTTATGAGTGCTCGTATTTTTTTTACTAATAATGATCAGTGTTCTATTTTTTTGAATTTCAACTAATGTGTAGTCTTGTGGCCTGTAATTGAAATTCCCAAAAGTCTACATGTTGCTTACATACAATAATATGAACAGGCAAAATAATTTATTTATGTAGCCAAATTTCCTCCTAAACATAACAGTCCATCTTTAATACATCTTCAATTAATTTATTTTCAGGTGGAATTTTACCTATAAGTTTCCTCAGATGACGGTGTTAATCATCTGCCTTTATTATTTGCATATTTACAACAATTGTTTTGTCATTATGAATATATATTGCCTTTCTGTACTACTTGTGGAAGCATATACTACTATAGTACTTTCAGGTAACAGATACCCATTCACGTTCCAATATCACATATCAGTAATCTAACTGGAATTCTTATTATTAGATCCAATCCTGTTAACTCTTTTTGCAGTAAAACAGCTATTCCTAAGCATGCAGCTACCATAAAAATCCATACCATTTGTTTTCCCCACAATACTTGTTCACACGACTGCTGTGACACAATTTCCTAACATCAGGTAAACAAATAATAGCTTTAAAATCATTACAAAAGGTTAGAAATCAAATACATATATGTTAATTTATCCAGCCACTCACATTCAAACTACAGAGTAACACATTACCATTTTTTATATTTTGTCTCATTTTCCATTCTAACTTGTTTACCTGTAGTACTGTGTTTTCCCTCAATACCTTCACTAATATCAGCTTCTAAATGTTCACTAACCCCCTCCTTCCTTCCCATCTTCTTCTTCCACTGAACAAACAGTACTTACTGTGTATATCTTCCCCCACATTGTCTAACTCACTTTTTCCACATTTTTGTAAATCTGTCATACCATTTATATCCACTACATTTGGTATATGCACATGTCTTCCTTCTGTGACTTTAAATACTTCCCAAATTTCCAGTGACTAACTCCAAACATTCCTTTCATTATTTGCTGTCTTGATTTCACATATATTTTGACAATAAGTAAGAAAAAGACATTTTCAAAGTTTCATTATCCAAAACAGCAGTATGCAATTGAGCAATCACTTTCCTTTCAAAGTCATTGTTGATTTTTTGGTAGTTATAATTACTCCATGGGATACACATTTGTTTTAATTTATCTAACTGCAAAAAAACAAAACTGCAGTTGAAACATTTTCATCAATTTTATTAAATAACTGTTGGTACTCTGATTGATATTGTGTGAATAGCAGATATGTAGTAATGATAATATCAAGCTCATTTATCTGTTTAACCATTTCCTCAGTGGTCTGAACATTATACTTGACCAACGTTTCCATGTATTCACAACAATTGCGATCACAACAATTGCGATCAAACAATGATAACAATTCCTTATGTAATGGTGAATCCCTTTGCAGCCTGGTCGGGAATTTCCACATTCTAAACCCCTTTGGCACCTGGGTTCTTTTGATACACTCAAGTAAATATGCATTCTCCATTTGTAGTTTACGCAATTTAAGGAGCTGATAGTAGTAAATGTCAAGGCTATCTTTCAAAGTCCTGGTGTTATGGAAATTAGAATTTTGAGAAAAGTTAATACCTTGTTGTAGACAGTCAGTCAGAGAGGAAATTCCATCAGTGTTTAACAAAGGAACAGGCGGACCATGCCCCCCTCATCCTCAGCCTGTGGAGCTATTATTTTCACTCGAATTACCATGGTTCTTACCAGCTTTTGAAACAGTCCTCGGTCCTGCAGTACCAAGCCGGTGAATCTTGGCAGCCAAGGAATCCACCCTCTGTGTAAGTTGTTGTATCAGAAGGTGAGATCCCCCACAGACCTGTTCAAATCCTCGCCAAAATATAACATTTGCAAAGGGGACACATGTCAAGCACCCATTCGTATCCAACAAACTAGAACCAAGAAAAATGTTCACAAACATTTTAACCACAAAAAGACACGAAAGTCTGCAACCAGTCCCCAAAATGTATTGACACATAAATGCTTTTGTCAAGCCCAGTGCCCATCCCCAATCCCAAAAAAAAAGCAGTAGTCTAAGGACAGTTTGTGAGGGCCGCAAAAATAGTGTCTAATTATTATGCCTTTATAACCGAATGTGGAGTATTAGAAGAAATGTTTATCAAGAGGGAATATCTTTTGGCGTTCATTCAAGAAATTAGAGGTGAGGTGGTGACTAAAAGAGGGTTGGGTGTCTCTTACATTGGGAGGTAGTGATGGTTCCCCCTCTCCCAACCCCCAGGCTCATGTGGTTTTGGGTATTGAGGGGGCTAAAAATCAAGAAATTACCAACTTTAGATTATCGTTCATAAAATTCACTGTTGACCACCATCAGGTCCGGGAGATTATTTTCAAGAACTGGTGTGTGTTGGTTGAAGATGGTAGCGTCAGACCAAAAGCGAGTAGCAGACCTACTGTAGTTTGGAAAAGGGGCTCCAACTTAAAGATCATGGTGGAGAGACCCCCTGAGAAAAATGAATCTAACGAGTTACGACAAATGAATAGATGTGGATGTTGTCATTTTTGCACCTATATCAATGTAGGGGAATTATTTGCCATCAATGGTTACATCTTGAGAATGAAAGGTATTACAGTTGTACCAGTTCTGCGGTGATTTATGGTGCTTTAAGTTAGTTATGCTCCACCTTTTATGTAGGTAAGACGAAGCAGAAAATTAAAAAAATGCATCAATGTACATACCTATGATAAGGTTGGGTAAAACTACTAATGCCCTTTCTAGACACATCCTTGAATTCCTAGGGCATCTGTTCAAGTTTGTTGTCATTGAACAGGTAAAAAATAATGTGAGGGGGGGCCCTTGGCAATTGTTATTGGAGAACAGGGAGTTGTATTGGATCTTGTGGTTGGGTGCTGTGGGGTACCCTAGAACCTTTTTTAGGCAATGCCAAATTGACAAACCTACTGATATAGCAAATAAAACCCAAAGAAACCTAAAGGTGTTACTGTTCAGTGCTAGCAGTCGAAACAAACTCCACAACCTACAAGCTTTTCTCACTCTGGAGAATATAGATGTGTGTCTTTACCGAGACAAGGTTTATATCCATAGAAAGTACTCTGGCAGTTCAAGGCTTCATTGCCTTCCATGCATTTAGACCATCAGCTGCACAGATAAGGACAAAAGTTTGAGAAGTCTCTATCTATTTTAATAACAAAGCATAACTCAATGTTGGTTAAACGTGATGATGCCCTGGAATTTATCCATGTGCAAATCACTACAAAGTCCCATTCAATATCCTGGCAAGCTATAGGTTACCCTATATGTCCATAGAATCCCAAGCTCATACCTAGACCTACTGGAAATGTTAACCATTAAGCTATGTAACTTTATTCATGGGAGGCTTTAACTATCCTCTGTAGATTGGGAAATACACTGCCTCATACTTGCAGGGAGTCCTGGAATTGAGTAACACAAATATCCCTGACCAGATAGTGCTGAATCCCACCAGAGGTTCAAACATACTGGACTAATATGGGAGAGTGCTGCACCACACCCCGGTGTCATGTCCTTACTGGTGAGGTCAGACCACAGAGTGATGAACCTCAGGGCTCCATGCCAGGGCAGCTTTTATTTGGCATCTACTTCTAGGAGGTAAAAGCAAATATAGGGGCCTATGGTTGACCAAGTTCAGAGATGACTGCAAATTAGCAGCTATCACAAACTCCGCCCATGATACAAACACCTTACAAGAGGGACTAACACAGACAAATGACTGGTGCCAAAGTCACAGGCTAAGACGCAATGCCAAGAAATGCATTATAGTGCCTTATTAAAACTGCCACCCAGGCTAATTACCCCATCAGTAAGACACCCCTAAGAGTTGATCCGGTAGTCAGAGACCTGAGAGCACATGTAGACCATAATATGGCCAAGGTAGTAAGATAATCATTCTGTGTCGACCAGCTTATAAGTAAGGGCATAACATCCAGGTCCAAGCAATTCATACTGTCACTTTATTCAGCCTTTTTCAGACCCATCATTGAGTATACTGCTTCCTTTGGCATGTACCTGATCAGACATATGCAACAGCTGGAATGTCTACAAAGGTTCCTTACCAGGAGAAACAAGAGTAGGTATTGCATTAAAGCCATATGTCTGTACTCTGTATCCTACAGGTTACTGAGAGGCAATCTGTGTTTAGCATTCAAGGCATCTTTGGCTCTGATGGACCTTTTGCACATCTGCAAAATGAGCAGCATCAGTACTACTAGATCCAAAGATTTAAATGGTGCTTGTAAAGTAAATAAGACGTGTTGGTGAGATAGGTATGTGTCTTAGAGGATCTCCATTCTCTGCAACAAGCTCCCCTCCCTAACCATATTTAAGCAAAACATTGACCAATGGATGGGAAATTCATCCCAGGTCTGGCCCTCATGTCTCTGACAGCAGAGGCAGACATTAATATCTCCCACATAACCTATAGAAGCTTCCTAGCTGACATGCACCCTCCTAATAAATGTCTGTGATACAAAGGGACACATTTGGGGTGCATTGCCCAGGGCTTATAAAGGCCTTGGTGGCCATTAGTCTGTTATATACGTATGAGCCTATTCCTGTCTGAGGTTCTTAACAGAGAAAACAGTTTTGCTGATTTCTCTGACTTCTGCAAGAACAACATCGTGAGTTGCAAGCTCTTATGGTGGGTGGGACAACCTTATCTTATTTCCACAAAGGCAGAGTTTTTAAGAACTGATCCTTCCTTTATTCCTAAAGTGGTATCCATGATTACTTTGAGCTAGCTAGCTCAAGAAAGGACAACTTGCATCAAAACAGACCGTTTCCAAATAGTTGTCTAATGCTAAAGAACTTTGATGAATACAAGATCTGTATTATTGTCCAATCACTGTGGATATGATATCACTACAGTAAGAACCAGCACTTACGAACCAATAGTGTGCTGAAAAGGGCTAAAATTAAATAAAAGCAGTATTGTTGCATTTGGTAAAAAAATAAATACATTAAAAACAGTTTTGAAATCTTGTCTTCAGCAAACAATGTAGCCAGCAGCCCAGTACACCTCATTCACTTAGTTTGGGATCTAGGCAACTTGGTCCACAGCTTTTTCGTTTGGCAACAGTGCATTTTCAGTAGTCAGGAAATTCTTTTATGTAGTACAGCTGATACCTAAAGGTATCTCTTCTAGGTCAAAACAGAAGCATAGCTAGGGTGGGGCGAGAGAGGAAATTGCCCTGGTCACAAAGCGTTGGGAGGGCATAATAGGCCATCTATCATCCTGTTTTTTTTTTCCTGCTCTTTGGGTGAAGAGCTACCGGGGGAGGGCATAAATATAAGTGTAATAACCCAATGCCTACAATGCAGGGGGTGTGTGGATGTAAATGTAGTAACCCAGCGGCTACAATGCAGCCATCTGATTATTACAGTGAACTTTTTTTTGCTCTTCAGTGGAAGAGCTAGCTGGCTTGTGGTATCTGCACAGGGCACTGATTGAGCCAGGTTGGCCAAAATAAGTCATCATTCTCTTTGTACTCTGCTCTAACTAGACCAGTTATAGATTAGTGTCTCCTTTGTTATGTAAACTGATCCCAACTAAAAAATACTACTGGTCTAAAAACCCTTGGCTACCAAGACAGGCCTGAAGCCCTAGCTTTTATGCTCAGTCTTTTATTGACTAATAGGTGGAGATGTGGGTCTTGCATGCTGTAAACAGCTCCACAAACACTTGAACCAAGGAACTGAATGCCCACCAACATTTAGGTAAATCCCACTTGAGGGACAAATTTATACTCAAAGTTTAGCCTGTGTCCGGTATAAATTTCCTTGCAGGTTAATTAGAGTTACACCATTACATCATTAAAGATTACCTTGATGTTTGCATAGTAATCCATAATTTAGCTACGGCCTTCCCTGCTTTGTCCTTTGCAGAACACAGCCTGTATAATTTAGGTGACTGCAGCAGTTAACATTGGAATATGTAACATTATCATAGGTTCATAGCTGATAACTAGCCTAATGTCCCAAAAGCCCTTACAAGCCTAGCCATGTTTATCCCAAGTCTCCCAATTTACTAATAGCTAGGTGAAGTAAGTTCACACAGGTATGAGTCTGTGTTCTGTTATCGGATACTGACTGCCTTTGTCCATGAGGGACAAGGGTGCCACCCTAGGAGTATATTTATGAATACCCATCCATTGATCCAGGCTGCACTTTGAAGAGGGTTGGGGAAGGGTTTTGCTTTATGTGAATTTGAAGCTTTTTCCAGAGAAGGGGTAGCCTCAGAGACTCGTATCTGTCTTTTCAGTGTGATTTATTCATGTCAGCAGCTAGGTTAAGGTCCTTGAAGTGAGTAACTCTCATGCAGTTTGATTTACAAATGCGCAACATTTCAATTAGGGCTGGGTCATTGATGGCCTTTTTAAGTCGGACACAGATTATACCTAAGTAATCTGAAAGCCCTGTCCCTGTTTTCCGTCTCATACAATTTTTCTGTATAGGATTTATCTTTCATACATTGTATCTTCCTTGAGAGAAACCTCTGGGGTTGCTCCAGCTGTTGCAGATGTCCAGTGAGGTACAAGTAAAAGGGTGCATTGTACTCAATCAGTGGTCTGATGAGGGCAGAGTATGATGAAATTATAACGTCTTTTGATCTGGAAGTCATGCCTGTACTTTGAGTTGAGTTGTGTCACATAGGACTTCCTCACCACAGTGGACGCATGGAGGTCAAAGTTCAGATTACTGTCAACCCGTGTACCCAGATTACATACCACCGAGTCCACACTTGGAGGGGATGCTGCCTATATTATAATTAGCTCTGGGGTATTTTTTTCCCAAAAGGGCATAATTATGCATTTTTTTACATTAAGTTTCAATACATGGCTTTAACAGCAATCGTTTATCTGTATTAATCCTTTCTGCAGTATACTAGTATAATTCAGGTATTTAACAATTGCCCCTAATTTACAGGTGTCTGTGAACTTGGTCAGCCAAAGGCCATCTATTTTTGCGTTGACTTCTGAGAAATATGTTCCAAACAGGAGATGGCCTAGTACAGAGCCCTGTGGTATGCTACTGGCGACTCGCTTGTTGCTGGAGGAGGATTCATCTACTTTGATAGTATGTGTCCTGTTTTTGAGCCAGTTGGCTATCCACCTAGTGAAGTAGGGGCTTATGCCTAGTTGAGAGTTTCTCCATTGTATCCGAGTGGGGAATTGTCAAATGTTGTGGCCAGGTCAAGGTAGGTGCTGTGCATAGTCTTTCCCTCATCCATGGCCTTGGTGAACTTCTTGAAGAAGGTAAATAGTTTCAACAGACACGATCTAACTGTAACAAATCGGTCCATGATGATTCTTTCCATGCCCTTACACATGAGACTAGTAAGGTTTATGGGCCTCTAATTCCCTGGTTCAGTTAACAAACCACCTTTGTGCAGAGGGATAACTGTTGCTGTCTTCCATTTTGCTTAAACATAGTCTGTCTGGAGGCTGTGGTTAAAAAGGAATGTAAGTAGGTTTGCTAGGTCATGTTTTAAGTAATTTAAAAAGCAACTTGAAATGTTGTCTGGGCCCATAGAAGCCATTTTTTTTAGTCTTAGAGAGCACAGAGATGACCTGCTCTCTTGAGGTAGTAGGCTGAAGAGTGGTGGTAGGTATATTGTGGGGAACAACCTTGGGAACAGGTGGTAAGGACTAATCCAAATCTGTCAGCTAGCAGATTGGCTGTTTACTCCATTTGAGTATAGGTGGTACCATCCATTACCAGCTCTTTGCAAAGCTGGGTATTCCTGTATAGTTAAAAATGTTTTGTGATTGTCCTTAATTAGGGAGGCTATTTTTGCTTCATAATTAACTTTTGAGGTCTTGAAGTATTTCATCTTCTGTTGAGCCTGCTCCCATTTATTTATGGACATTAGTTTCTTTTGTTGTATTGCTTTTTTAAACCAGCAGTCCATCACAGTAGCTTGTTTTTCTGGCAAAACCTGGGTTTAATCTGATCTGGTACTGCCGATTTCTTTACAACTGCTTAAGTGGCTATACAGGGCATTGGTTTGCACCTCTGCATAGGATTCTGTGATGTCCTTCAAGGATGCATCTGCAGTCATCACATATGGGTTGTCCTGCCTCAGGCAGCCCCACGGTCGGCCGGATTCCAAAGTCTGGGTCCGGCATCGGCTGATGTCGCCCTTTCTCCGACATCAGAGTGCCTGGGGTATAAAAGCGTCAGCCGACGCCATCTTCCCCAGTCTTTCTTGCCGCGTGGTGCCCGAAGCAGAAGCAGTTCGCAAGTGCCGGTCGGCCAGCTCCTGTAATTCAGCTACCGAAGACTTCAAAAGCTAAGTACCCCGTTGGGGACTCTTTCTTGCCTCAGCCAATGTCAGATAAAGTTAATAATTGCTTAACTTGTGGGAAACAAATACCTCATAAGGATTTCCACTCTTACTGCCTCCCCTGCCTAGGCCCAGACCACGATGTCTCGGCCTGTTCAGCCTGTGCTTCCTTCAACCGACGCACTCTTAGACGTCGGGCGGAGTTTGCAGAGGAATTTTTTGGGGCTAATTTTTCGTACAATATGCCGTCGGAGACTCCGACTTCACATTTAACAATGAAACGGAAGGACAAGGACCGACACACACGGGCCGCGGTTTCGGCTGAAACCACGGCCAGGCCTACCGCGAGTGTCTCGGTCTCGGCTGAAACAGAGTCCTTGGTACTTCCGACCCCCGAAACCGCTCAACCGACAACCTCGGCCCCGGAGGCCCCTGCTGAGTCGGTTATTGAATTTCCTTCAGAAACTGGTGTCTTGGAAACTTCCAACACCATTCCTCTAGACAAAACTACACCAGCACGTGGTGCAGCCAAGCCTCCTGCATCCATGTCCATAAAGGCATTCACCAGGGCTAAAGCTGCTAAACACACAAAAGCTATGCCTCCCAGGGTTATTCCTCAGGGACCCTCTACAAGTTCACAGATTCTTACTTTAGCAGAGGACCTTATTTCCTTAATTAGGGGCTCTCAACCCCATCCGGACAGGGGCTCTCAACCTCCTCTAGACAAAAGGCCCAGGGTTGAGCCCTCTGATCCCCACTCCTCAGAGGAGGCCTCTGATGGCTCTGCTCTCTTGGACTACCAGGAGGAGGTTTTTTCGGCCTACGAGGATTCTGATGCAGAGGAATCCATCCCCTTGGCCTCCCCTCCTGAAGAACTATCCTTCGGGGAGACCCTTCACACTGTGAGAGAGCATTTCAAATGGCAGGGCCAGGAATTCTCTGATTCCAGGAAAAGATTAAGAACTTTTCTGCATTTACCTCAGCATAGACCTTTGGCTATTCCCCGTTTTGAATGTCATTGATGATGTGTACTCTGAGTCTAGCATAACCCCTGACACTCTTCCTCCGGCCCCTGTCAAACCCGATAGGTACTACAGGGTCCCGGACTCTCATCATTTTCTTTACAAGGCCCACTCTGCTGATCCAGAAACTATTTCCCAGGGCCCTAAAGGGGTTGCAGCTGCCACTACTAAAAATCCACTCCCCTCTGAAAGGGAGTCCAGGGCTTTAGAGAGATGGGGTAAAAAAGTGTACACTTCTGCTACTCTTTCTATGAGGGCATTAAATTGTCAATTTCATATGATACAGTAACAAGAGTATTTGTTAGATGAATTGCATAAGAAGCTGTCTTCACCTGAACCCCTAGATCGCAAATCACTTCAGGATCTGGTACATAACTCCCAGCAGGTTAGCAACCATTTCTTGCAGTGTGGTTATGATGCATTGGAAGCTTCATGTAGGTCAGCTATGACAGGTGCAGTCATACATAGGCATGCTTCTCTGAAGGAACAATCTCTGCCAGGCCATGTTAATGCTAAGCTTTTGGATGCTCCACTGGAGAAGCAAAAGTTATTTGGCTCCACTGCTCAGGAGGTCTTAAAGAAATTTGAGAAAAAGGCAAACTCTGTACAAACAGTCAAAGATTTTCTACAAGTCCAACCACCAAGATTCAGCAGAAATTGGCCTACTAAGAATTGGTCCTTCCCGGACACAGAAAGATTTCAGAGAGGCAAGAACAGGCGAGCCAGATGTAGAGGGCAAGCTAGAGGCTCCTACAGAGGATGTCTATGGCAGCCTCCCAACCAGAGAGGTAGTGCAGGACCTACAACTGCTACACAAGGACAGGCTCAATGACTTTGCTTTGACTCCGCCAACCAGGGCTCAATTAGAAGCACCTTTGGACAGAAAGCTTTCTTTATTCTCATAAAGTTGGCACAGTATTACAAGAGACAAATGGACACTGCAAATAATAGACAAAGGATACAGGTTCCATTTTCACACATTGCCAAAAAGAAAAGGCATGCCAGACCTGCCACCAAATCAAAGGGCAGAGGCTTTGAATCAAATTTCCAACTTAATGCAAATGAAAGCTATAGAAAAGGTTCCTCTTTCAGAACAAGGCCAAGGATTTTATTCCAGACTATTCCTTGTTCCAAGAAAAGAAAATCAATGGAGGCCTATTCTCGACTTGTCTGCACTGAATACTTATCTCATTGTGCCAAAATTCAAAATGCTGACTCTACAGCAACTCCTTCCCATGCTGGGCAAGGGGTCTTGGCTGGTGACTCTAGACCTCAAGGAGGCATACCTGCATGTCCCTATCAGACAAAGTTGCAGAAGACACCTCAGATTTCTTGCAGGTTCAGAGCATTATCAATTCTTAGCATTGCCCTTTGGCTTATCTACTGCGCCCAGAGTATTCACGAAATGCCTGGCATCAGTAATTGCACACTGCAGACTTCAGGGGATTCAAATATACCCATATCTGGACGACTGCCTTATACAAGTGGACAGCCAACAAACTTTGGTAAAGGACTTGAGTTATGCCATCCACCTACTGCAGGCCTTGGGATATACAGTCAACATTCACAAATCAAGACTTGTTCCATCCCAAAGAATAACTTTTCTGGGTGCGGATCTAGACACAACCACCCAAATGGCCTTTCTCACAGAAAAAAAACAAAGACAACTACCGGATTACTTCAAGAATCTGACAAGACAAACTCAGCTGACTGCAAGGAAAATTCTGCAGGCCCTGGGTTACATGGCATCTTGCATTCTTCTGATTCCACAGGCAAGGCTGCATATGAGGAAACTACAATGGTACCTAAGGAGTTTATGGACTCAGCACAGTCACAGCTTAGAAACTTTGATCCCACTCATTCCTTGCCTCCAAAAGGAATTTCTGTGGTGGGCTCAAGCAAGCCAGTCAAACAGGGTGTGCCCTTCAGCAAACCAATAGCCAGCCAAACCATTACAATGGATGCTTCAGACCACGGTTGGGGAGCACACATGGAGGGCAGATGTATTAAAGGACTATGGTCACAAAGGGAGCTACGCATGCACATAAACCAAAAGGAAATGCTAGCAGTGATACATGCAATCGAGGCCTTCAAACTCTTTCTGCATCAAGGCCACCTGCTAATAAGGACAGACAACACCACAGTTATGTGGTACATAAACAAGCAAGGAGGCACCCATTCCTATCCTCTTTGCAGACTGGCAATGAATCTATGGGAACTTTCCCTGAAACTCAATATAGAGCTGCAATCCCAGTTTGTGCCAGGAAAAGACAATATACTGGCGGACAGCTTATGCAGAAATATCATGGATGCGCACGAATGGATGCTGCACCCAGACATCTTCCTACAGATAACACTATCATGGGGAAGGCCGGACATAGATCTTTTTGCCTCCCCCCACAATCATCAGCTGAAGAAATTCTGCTCAAGGACATATCACCCACAAGCATGGAAAGTAGACGCCCTCTCTTTCAGCTGGAGAACTCTAACAGTGTATGCATTTCCACCTCTTCCAATAATGACCAAGGTCTTACTGAAGATCAGGACAGAGCAGCCAAAAGTGATTCTGATAGCTCCGGACTGGCCAAGACAGCACTGGTACCTACTGTTAAAGAGCATGTCACGCACGAAACCATGGCCTCTTCCTCAATGGCCACTTCTCCTGACACAACACAATTACAAAACTCTGCATTCCAACCTGAAAACCGTGCAACTAACAGCCTGGAAAATACCTTGACTCCTCCTCAGGATAACCTATCCAAGAGAGTGAAGGATATCATCATGGAAGCTCGCCGGCCTTCCACAAGAAAGGCATATTCAGCAAAATGGAAAAGATTTCACACTTGGAGCACCACAAAAGGCCTAGATGCAACAGTGATGAACATGGCGCATATCCTGGAATACTTGGCAGAAATGCTCCACAATGGCCTGTCTTACTCTTCCATTAAAATTCATGCTTCAGCAATTTCAGCAGAGTACAATACTGATCCGCCTGTCTTTTCAGATCCTCTCCTAAGACAGTTTCTAAGAGGAATTAAAAACATCAATCCTCCAAGGAAACCTCCAGTGCCTACTTGGGACCTTAACTTCGTGTTGGAAAAACTAACTCTGCCTCCCTTTGAACCAGCAGCATCTGCGGAACTAAAGTTCCTGTCTTGGAAGACTGCCTTCCTTCTGGCCATAACCTCAGCAAGAAGAGTATCTGAGTTACAGGCCCTTATGGCAGTACAGCCATTTCTTATTTTTCATCAGGACAGAGTCTCATTGCGAACCAGTCCTTCATTTATGCCAAAGGTGGTATCCAGGATCTCATTAAACCAAGCTATTCACCTGCCTACCTTCTTTCCAAATCCACAAAACAAAGGGGAGAAACTTCTGCACACCCTGGACATACACAGACAGTTGCACTACTACTTGGACAGAACTAAAAGCTACAGAAAAACTGACCAGCTGTTGGTAGCATATGCTGCTGGTGCACAAGGAAAAGCAATTTCCAAACAGACAATTTCAAAATGGATAGGGAATTGCATTCGTTTTTGTTATTCCTTTCATGGGAAAACTGTGCCAGCTAACATTAGACCTCTTTCCACCAGAGCCACTGCCACCTCCACAGCCTTCTTAAGAGGGGTGGCTACCAAGGACATTCTAGAACCTGCTACATGGAGCTCCGTGCATACATTTTCCAAGCATTACAATTTACCTTTATATTCCAGATCCAGAGCAGGCTTTGCTACGGCAGTCCTGCAGGGCATTTTAGCTACACCATCCTTTACATAGATCCTCCACCCCCAGATTGGCTATGGTATTCTACCCATATGTGATGACTGCAGATGCATCCTTGAAGGACATAGTACAGTTTTGTACCTACCATAAATGTAGATGTCCGATAGGTATGCATCTGCAGTCAGGTTTACCCTCCCTCCTTCCCCTCTTTGGTATTTATTGGGTATTTTTCCCTCTCTTAGCTAGCTGGGGTTATCTATTATGGTGTATTTGTTTTATATATATATATATATATATATATATATATATACATACATATATATATATATATATATATATATATATATACATACATACATATGTATATTTCTGTGCATGTTTGGAATTTATTGCATTTCTCCAAATTTAGCCTTTTTTTGAGGGAACCTGGCATCTGGGGCAAGAAACACTGAGGAAGATGGCGTCGGCTGACGCTTTTATACCCCAGGCGCTCTGACGTCGGGGAAAGGGCGACATCAGCTGACGCCGGACCCAGACTTTGGAATCCGGCCAACCGTAGGGCTGCCTGAGGCAGGACAACCCATATGTGATGATTGCAGATGCATACCTATTGGACATCTACATTTATGGTAGGTACAAAACTGTACTTTTTGTGAATTTGGGGGAGCTTTATGTTGTTGCTTAGTAAGAGATAATTTGTCTTGGAAAAATTCTTTAGTGTTTTTGAGCTTGATAGGGTATCTGGTTTCAAAGGAGACTGATTTGTAGTCTGATCTTACCAATGAGGACGTTACATTTGGGGGGGGGGGTTGTGCAACACTCCCTCATATTGGTATGTACTACTTCTAGAATATTAGAGCCCCTAATGGGTTTGCTGATCAGCTGTTCCAGAGCATTTGCATTGACAAAGTCCAAGAACATGTCAGTCTAAATGTCCGTAGTCATGTATGTTCCCCAGTCAATGGTATGATGGTTAAAATCACCCATGAGTAAGGTGTTGGCTGTATGGTGAACAATTCTAGTATGTTTAGGTATTCAATATGTCTTTTTTTGGTTCACGGTGAAGGATTTTTGCATGTTGTTAGTTGGACATGTAGTTGAGAGTCATACTGTTTGACCAGTCTTGAGGTGTACTTCTCCTTTATGAGGATGGATACATCTCCTCCTCCTCTAGTTCTTTCTTACTCAGATGGTGGTCTGAACGTGTGCAAGGCATTGTGGCCTTCCATGGCCAGGGTGCTTTCCATGGCTGTGAACCATGTCTCAGTGACTGCACAGACATCAGCTTTTTCCAAAGTGTGATGATTGCTTCTAAGCAGTGCAGTTTCCTGTTTAGACTCTTAGCATTTAGCAGCAGTACCTTGAGCTCATCAAGAGAAGATTTTGATGTCCTTCAAGAATGCAACTGCAGTCATAACATATGGGTTGTCCTGCCTCAAGCAGCCCTCGGTCGGCTGAATTCCAAAGTCTGGGTCCGGCGTCGGCTGGTGTCGCCTCCTCTCCGACGTCACAACGGCTGGAGTATAAAGGCATCGGCCGACGCCATCTTCTTCAGTCTTTCTTGCCACGCGGTGCCCGAAGCAGAAGCAGTTCGCAAGTGCCGGTTGGTCAGCTCCTGTGTTTTCAGTACCAAAGTCATCTAAAAGCTAAGTACCCCGTTGGGGAACATTTTTTCTTGCCTCAGCCGATGTCAGAACAAATTGAGAAAGTTAATAATTGTTTGTCTTGTGGTAAACAAATACTTCATAAGGACTTCCATTCTTACTGTCTTCCTTGCCTGGGCCCAGATCACGACGTCTCGGCCTGTGCTGCCTGTGCTTGCTTTAATAAGCGCACTCTCAGGCGCCGGGCAGAATTTGCTGAAGACTTTTTCGGCGAATCCTTTGCGTATATCATGCCGTCGGATCTACCGACAGCTCAATCTTCCAAAAAACGGAAGGACCGGGACCGGCATCCTCGGCCCGCGTCCTCTACCGATACTACTCCTAGACCCTCTGCTAGTGCTTCGGTCCCTGCGGAAGCAGTAATTCAACCGCTCCAGGCCGACGACACAGCGTTAACTCGTCCTTCGGTCCCGGGGACCTCTCCGGTGCCGGTTGTTGATTTTCCCCCGGAAACCGAAGTTCTTGATTTACCCGACACCATTCCGGTGGACAAGGTCACTCCTGCACGTGGGGCAGCTAGGCCTCCTGTATCTATGTCCATCAAGGCCTTTGCACGTGCTAAGGCCTCCAGCCAGGCCAAGGCCCATCCTAAATCTGCTCTCCAGGCCCCTTCCTCTGATAAACAGATTATGTCTCTTGCTGCAGACCTTATTTAGTATTATTAGTTCTTTCTTACTCAGATGGTGGTCTGAACGTGTGCAAGGCATTGTGGCCTTCCATGGCCAGGGTGCTTTCCACGGCTGTGAACCATGTCTCAGTGAACTGCACAGACATCAGCTTTTTCCAAAGTGTGATGAGTGCTTCTTAGCAGTGCAGTTTCCTGTTTAGACTCTTAGCATTTAGCAGCAGTACCTTGAGCTTATCATGAGAAGATTTTGTTACGTTGGGATGTTGGTTACTTTGACACTGCCTAAAAAAGGCACTATAGGGGTGGGTAATGCCTTTGCAACTATCCAAAAGCTGGGAGGAGACCAGTACAGACCATCTCTGGCAGAGCAGCATGGCCTGTTGATCATGCCATCCCAGGCTAACAAATATTGGATCCCCTTGGAATGACACCAAAAGTTAAGGCAATCATTTTTTTTTGTTTTATTGTCACGTCATCCTTTGTGAAGGTAGAATACTGCTCAAGGTTAATTTCATACCCGCCTGTGACATATAATATGAGAGCTCAATCGTGCCTTCTTCATATAGTCAAGGGTGGTACATCTCGGGTCATTTACACCCACATGGACTATGACAGAGTCATTGTGGTACCTGTGGCTGAGTAACCTGAGTGCTTATGTAGTCTGTTGGATCATGACACTTGAAAGGCAGCTAACCTTAACCCTCTCCTTATCCAGTCTAGTGAGGGGGACATGCATGTATCTCACTCAAGAGTCTGTTATGACCAGTATGTTAGGTTTTGTGGTGTTTCGCCTTATGGGCTTGTTTTTTAAGACACTGCTGTGTGTATTTTTATATGCTGTATTTGTTGACTTTGTTCTGTGTATATGAGGTTTCTGGAGGTAGCATGTGGGAGGCTTCCGAGTTTTTGTAAAGTTACTAGTTAGCATATGTGGGTTTATGTGTCAAATCTTTATTTGGTGTTGGAGTTGATGTGTTTGTGTGCTGACAACCTGTTTGGCATTTGAAACTGTCTGTTTGCGAGTCATGCCTCCATTTTCTTAATGTAACTACATTGGTCACATGTAGTATTTTAGTTTCAAGATTAAGTGGTTGTCAGTATATATATGAGACAGTTGTTGCATTTCCTCAGGATACCCATGTCCACCAGACTGGCCACAGAGATAAGAAACTGCCCACCAATAAGCCTTACTGTTGGTTTTGTCAGGGAAGGGAATGAGTTAAATTAGACTGGACAGTGCTGGTGGCATAGAGAATGTGAGTCAAAAGCAACCATACAAAACTGTGCTGTACAGTGTGCAACTTATTTCTCCTAGAGCAGCAAGAGGCTGGGTATAGTGTTAGTGATATAGTTATTCTAGGGAAATTTCAGTATCAAGGCCCTTGCTTCTATACAGGGTACTGCAAACTACCACTGCTTGGAGAGCAGCTTTGAGTAAACATGAGATGTTATGTGATCCTATCTCGCCTACATTCTGTACTGATGGGTTCGGAGCCGATCCCTCGGCTCCGACTCGGCATGCTTATGCTATAGAGCGAGGCCTCTTATTGGCTGAGCTATCTTTATCCCAGGATGCACCACCACTAATCCCCCAGATCTCGTTTGCCGCTAACAAGCTTAGACGTGGTCTCAACTTGGCTGGGCTAAGTACTATTTATTTAGGCTTTTTCCTGTCACAAATTTCCTTACTTTGAACCCAAAAGCTGTTTTAACAGCTATTGTTGTTATATAAGTGTGATTGGTTAATTTCTGTTGAGAAATTCGTGATTTTTTTAGTCAGGGAAAGTTTCCCGTTTTAGTTAGAGGGGCCTTCCCCTGTTGCTTTGCTACTAGTGTCTCTTTCTTGGGTCAAGTACCCGTTTAAGTTAGAGGGTCTTGACTCTCTTTCTCTCTTTCTGTCTGTTTAACTGTTTAGTGTTAAAAAAAATATATATATATATATATATATATATATTGTTGAATTTAACTTTACCTTTTGGCTAAGTTTAGTATTTTTCACTTAGATAGACCGTTATGTCTAAAGAACACAAACCCTCCGGGTTTAAGAAATGCACGAGGTGTGGTTTTAAAATGTCCATAACGGACGACCACTCCTCGTGCGTCTATTGCTTAGGTGCCAAGCACCTACAAGAATCGTGTAGTGTCTGCCATGCGTTCTCATCAAGAGTCCTCCAGGAGAGGGAGAACAAATTAATCCTCAAGGGATTAATCAAGCCTTCCTTCGAGGAGGCTTTATCTTCCTCTCCATCTCCTTCTAAAAAGAAGAAAGCGTCGGCTCCGACCAGTCAGTCAGAACCGACCGCTAAAAAATCTAAGCAGACTTCTCCATTGGCTCCACGGACTTCGGAGCCGAGGTCGGAACGGTCTGCCTCGATGCCTCCAGCCTTGACCCCTCTGGTTTCGGAGCCGAGGTCTTGGGCATCGAGAGGCGGGTCACCCTCGTCGGCTCCACTGATATTGGAACCGATAAGGGTTACCAGCTCAGACTCTTCCCCCTCAGAGCCGAAGTCCTTATCGGCACCGAGGGAAATTTTCTTGAGATCTTCCTCGGAGCCGATAGTTGTTGAGTCTATTCGGAGCCGGTCCCCGAGCCCTTCGGAGCTGATGGAGAAATCGGTTCGGGCCCGATCGGTATCCTCTAGATCATCCAAGATGTCTGATTCGGACATCGACAGGGTGCTCCTTCGACTCTTCCAGTCTCCGGTGTTCCAAAAGCTAGTTTCGGCTCCAGCCCATTTGGCTTCGGAGCCGATGGTCCACTCCCCTACTGTGGTTCCTCCTCCAACAGCTTCGGCACCGTTGGAGCCGGTGCTGGTGGAACCTGTGGAGGTGTTAGGGTTGGGCCCGACCCTTGCTCCAACTTCGGCTCTTGGGTCGGAGTTCAGTACACGGACTTCTTCCTTCGGCCCTGGGGGGGAGGCTTCGGGATTGATGCTTTCGGTCCCAAGTCTCCCTCTTGGTGCGTCGGCGGCGGGAGTGCCGTCCACTGTCGTGGCCACGGAGGTGGGACCCTCCCAGGATTCTGGTGGTCCCGCCTTCAGGGCTATGAGGAGTGCATTAGCCAAATCTTCCTTGGCTACCTTCACGGTTTCCCCAGCTCCTTCCCTGCATACGGAAACTGGGTCGTTGGCAGTCCCCCTGTCCTTAGACAGCGGAGCCCCGGGGCCTCAGGTTACCCCTGCTGGGGTTTCTCCCCCTCCTGGAGGTCCTTCTGAAGCCTCTTCGGAAGAACCCCCCAGGAAAAGATTGTGCAAGAGGAAGCACGTTGACTCCCCTGATGAGTCTCTAACATCCGACACTGATCTCGATGATGCAGAGGGTTCCCCTAAGTCATCCTCGGATGATGTCTCCTTTGCAGACATCCTTGAAGCCCTAAAACAACGAGGCGGCTGGCAGTCCAAACCTCCCTCTGCTGATGAGTCGGTGTTCCTGAAGGCCTTCGGGGCTCAGCCCTCCGCCTCCTGGGTGTCTCCGCCCTTCGATGAGCTCTTGGATTTGATCTGTCGAAGGGCGTGGGAACACCCAGACTCTGTGGAACCGGTGCCTGCTCGTCCGAATAAGTTCCTTTCGGCGCCCCCTGAAAAGAGTTTCTAAATAAAGGTGTGGCTGTAGATGCTTTGGTGGTGGCATCTGCTACCCAGCAAGATGTAGCAGAGGCTTCGACGTCCGTCCATCCTCCTAATAAGGAGTCTAGGAGCATGGATCGGTACGGGAAGCGCACCCTCAGTTCAGCGGCCTTTACACTGAGGTCCTTGAACTACCTTACACACTTTACCAGATTTCAGAGGGATCTGATTAAGGAGCTATCCGATACCCTCTTGGGTAACCTGCCTGAGGAGCTGGCCCAGACGGTTGGCTCTCAGCTGGCTACAGTGTCGTCCATTTCGAACTTGTCCATGAGGCTCATTTCTTATGTGGCCGAAGGGGCGAGTAGAGCGGCGGGTACAGGCATTGCTCTACGGAGACAAGCCTGGCTCCGCCTGTGTCATTTCGCGGAGGCCTTTAAGTCTTCCTTTGCCGACGCCACCTTCGATGGGTCCTTCCTGTTTGGACCCAAGGTAAAGGACACACTAACCCGCTGTGAACAGGAGGGTAAGACTCTGACTGCCGTAGGGGCACGATTTTCCACTCCCTTTCGGCTTTATCCCAAGGCTAAAAGAGGAGGGAAAATGTGGTTCCGTAGATCTCAGAAGCCTTACCCCTCTCAGCAGGAGGATTCCCCTTCTAGAGGCAGAGGAGGGGGAAATTCTTCCGGAAGACGCCGTCCCAGAGGCGGCAGAGGCCCTTGCAACACTGGAGACCGCGAGTCCTTTCGTGGCTCTTCAGCCTTCCATAGTCCCTGAGGGATTGCCCGGCTGTGCAGCTCCGGAGCCAGTCGGGGGTCTTTTCTCGAAGCACCTAAAGGCCTGGGAAGGTATCACTCAGGACGGATGGGTGCTTCGGATTATAGCCGGAGGTTACTCCATCCCATTCTCTCACCCCCCCCCCCTCAGCCCAGAAAAATCCCGGACCCGCCACCCAGTCAACGGGATATCGCAGCCTCAGAAGTTTCAAAGCTGCTGCAAGAAGGAGTCATCCAACCGGTCCCCGCAGACCAGATCGGATTAGGGACTTACTCAAGATTCTTTTTGGTGCCAAAAAAGACCGGGGACTTGAGGCCCATCTTGGACCTCAGCATCCTAAACCGTTCAGTCAGAAAGTCCAAGTTCCGAATCACCCTACAAACCATTCTCCCATTGCTGGAGAAGGGTGTTTGGATGTGCTCCATAGATCTCAAGGACACTTATTACCATATCATGATACATCAAGCGTCCAGGAGACATCTGCACTTCAGCCTAGGAGGCAGTCATTTTCAGTTCCGTGCGCTGCCCTTTGGTCTCACCACAGCCCCCAGGGTGTTCACCAAATGTTTGGCAGTCGTGACTGCTCACCTGAGAAGTCTAGGATTCCAGGTGTTTCCGTATCTAGACGACTGGCTCCTAACTGCCACCTCCAAGCATCTACTATTGCGGAGCCCACAAGCCACTATATCACTGGGCAATTCCCTTGGAATCACCTTCAATTGGCTAAAGTCTGTGTTGCTGCCATCTCAACGCGTAAGATTCATAGGGGTAGAGATAGACTCAAACCAAATGCGGGTCTATCTACCTACAGACAGGATGCTAACCATACAGGCTCAAGTTCGAGCCTTACTTCCTAGATCCAAAGCCCTGCCAGAATGGTCCTGCAGCTATTAGGATCCATGTCCGCCACGGTTCTTCTAGTTCCCCTGGCAAGGTTGCACACGAGAATTGTTCAGTGGCTTCTTTCAGCTCAGTGGTCCTTCCAGGAACTCCCTCTCAGTCACCTCATATGGATCACGGAATCTTGCAAACAGGACCTTCGCTGGTGGCTAGTGCCCTCCAACTTGGATCAGGGACGACCCTTTGTTCTACCCCCTCCGGTGGCCATTTTGACCACGGACGCCTCCCAGACGGGGTGGGGGGGCATTCCCTGGGCAGGTCAGTCCAAGGCAAATGGCACTCGGAAGAGACTTTGCTTCATATCAACATCTTAGAAATGAGGGCAGTGCTTCTGTCCCTTCAAGCCCTTCACGATTATCTCCCTCAGGGCGTAATTGCTGTTCACTCAGACAACATGTCAGTTGTCTGGTACCTGAACAAACAGGGAGGGACCAGATCCTATCCTCTTTGCAGAGAAGCCATGAGAGTTTGGGAATGGGCAGTCTCGACCAAACGCTTTCTAGTGGCTGCTCACATACCGGGCAAGTCCAATGTGATAGCCGACAGATTGAGCAGAACCATCCTCTCTCCTCACGAATGGTCACTGAATATTAGTGGCAAGTCAGATTTTCAGCAAATGGGGGAGTTCCGTGTTGCAATCTCTTCGTGACTCCTCTGAATGCAAAATGCGAAGAGTTCTTCTCCCTAACCCCGGCTCCGGGGAAGAGCCCCATGGACGCATTATTCCATCCTTGGCCCACCGGCTTGCTTTATGCCTTCCCTCCAGTTCCTCTCCTTCCCAGAGTGATTCAAAAGGCATCTCTCTTGAGGAGCAAAATGATCTTAATTGCTCCTTACTGGCCTCGTCAAGTGTGGTTCCCCTATCTTCGGAGACATGCTCTGGAAGGTCCATGGTTCCTGGATCAGATCCCAGACCTACTTGTTCACCAGTCGGGACTATTCCACCAGTCCCTACACACCTTAAAATTGACGGCTTGGCTCCTCCTCTTCCGACGATAGTCAGGAGTCATACATTGGATCCAGATGTTGTACACACATTATCTTCGGCCCATAAGTCGACTACAAAGAAACTGTATTCTAGCAAATGGAAAAGATTTGCTATTTGGGCTCAACTCCGGGGCCTGGACCCCATTTCTATTCCCGTAGCAGAGGTACTAAAATTTTTGACTTCTCTTTTCAATCAAGGCTCTTCAGTTTCTACCATCAAGGTACAATTGGCAGCAATCTCTAATTTTCATGAATCCATAGACCCACCTTTAATGAGCAACATATTGTGTAAAACCTTCTTGAAAGGTGCTGCTCTATTAAGACCACCGATTTCTCATCCTGCACCTCCATGGGATCTCGATACAGTGTTACGCGCCTTGACTTCTTACCCCTTTGAACCGGCAGCTACATGTGATATAAAGTTCCTATCATGGAAGACCGCCTTTCTGGTGGCGATTACTTCTGCCAGAAGAGTTTCAGAGCTTCAAGCTTTGTCTGTGAAACCCCCGTACTTAGTTTTTCACAAAGATAGAGTATCCCTCAGGCCAAATCCTTCCTTTGTCCCTAAAATTTGTTCTAGTTTCTGCTTACAACAATCGTTAGAGCTTCCAGTTTTTTTCTCAAAATACTCTAACAAAGCGGAGTTCATATTCCACACACTAGATGTCCACAGACAGTTACGTTTTTATTTAGACAGGACCAAACAAACAAGGAAAACAGATCAGTTGTTTGTGTCCTTTGCAGATAAGAAATTGGGCAAAGCTGTCACAAAGGTCACTATTGCCAAATGGATCAGGGACTGTATTACTCAAGCTTATTTTTATTCTAACAAAGAGCTTACCACCTCTGTCAAGGCTCATTCTACAAGGGCTATGGCTACTTCGATAGCATTTCATTCTAAGCTTGCTATTAGTGACATTTGTGCTGCGGCTACATGGTCTTCCCCGCACACCTTCATTTCCCACTACAAATTAGATGTGGGATCTAGAGGACGAGCTTCATTTGGTTCCACAGTGCTCAGGAGTGTTTTCCAATGAGCCACCCGGGATTTAGGTGCTAGGGACGCTGTCCCATCAGTACAGAATGTAGGCGAGATAGGATCACATAACATCTTTTAGTTATGTACTCACCATAACTTCAGATGTTTGGGATCCATCTCGGCTACATTCCTAATAACCCACCCTCCTTCCCCCTTCCTTGGAGATCAGAGGATATCAGAAGGTCCGAATCCTGTTGTTTCATCTTGAAACATCTCACAATGTTATATAATCAAGTTGTGCATGTGTGCATGAATGCGGACAAACAAGATCTGGGGGATTAGTGGTGGTGCATCCTGGGATAAAGATAGCTCAGCCAATAAGAGGCCTCGCTCTATAGCATAAGCGTGCCGAGTCAGAGCGAGGATCGGCTCCGAACCCATCAGTACAGAATGTAGGCGAGATGGATCCCAAACATCTGAAGTTATGGTGAGTACATAACTAAAAGATGTTATGTGATCCTATTTCGCCTACATTCTGTACTGATGGGTTCGGAGCCGATCCTCCTCGACTCGGCACGCTTATGCTATAGAGCGAGGGCTCTTATTGGCTGAGCTATCTTTATCCCAGGATGCACCACCACTAATCCCCCAGATCTCGTTTGCCGCTAACAAGCTTAGACGTGGTCTCAACTTGGCTGGGCTAAGTACTATTTATTTAGGCTTTTTCCTGTCACAAATTTCCTTACTTTGAACCCAAAAGCTGTTTTAACAGCTGTTGTTGTTATATAAGTGTGATTGGTTAATTTCTGTTGAGAAATTCGTGATTTTTTAGTCAGGAAGGTTTCCGTTTAGTTAGAGGGGCCTTCCCCTGTTGCTTTGCTACTAGTGTCTCTTTCTTGGGTCAAGTACCCGTTTAAGTTAGAGGGTCTTGACTCTCTTTCTCTCTTTCTGTCTGTTTAACTGTTTAGTGTTAAAAAAAAAAAAATATATATATATATATATATTTGTTAAAGTTGTTAAATTTGTTGAATTTAACTTTACCTTTTGGCTAAGTTTAGTATTTTTCACTTAGATAGACCATTATTTCTAAAGAACACAAACTCTCCAGGTTTAAGAAATGCACGAGGTGTGGTTTTAAAATGTCCATAACGGACGACCATTCCTCGTGCGTCTATTGCTTAGGTGCCAAGCACCTACAAGAATCGTGTAGTGTCTGCCACGCGTTCTCATCAAGAGTCCTCCAGGAGAGGAAGAACAAATTAATCCTCAAGGGATTAATCAAGCCTTCCTTCGAGGAGGCTTTATCTTCCTCTCCGTCTCCTTCTAAAAAGAAGAAAGCGTCGGCTCCGACCAGTCAGTCGGAACCGACCGCTAAAAAATCTAAGCAGACTTCTCCATCGGCTCCACGGACTTCGGAGCCGAGGTCGGAATGGTCTGCCTCGATGCCTCCAGCCTTGACCCCTCTGGTTTCGGAGCCGAGGTCTGGGGCATCGAGAGGCGGGTCACCCTCATCGACTCCACTGATATTGGAGCCGATAAGGGTTACCGGCTCAGACTCTTCCCCCTCGGAGCCGAAGTCCTTATCAGCACCGAGGGAAATTTCCTTGAGATCTTCCTCGGAGCCGATAGTTGTTGAGTCTATTCAGAGCCGGTCCCCGAGCCCTTCGGAGCCGATGGAGAAATCGGTTCGGGCCCGATCGGTATCCTCTAGATCATCCAAGATGTCTGATTCGGACATCGACAGGGTGCTCCTTCGACTCTTCCAGTCTCCGGTGTTCCAAAAGCTAGTTTTGGCTCCAGCCCATTTGGCTTCGGAGCCGATGGTCCACTCCCCTACTGTGGTTCCTCCTCCAACAGCTTCGGCACCGTTGGAGCCGGTGCTGGTGGAACCTGTGGAGGTGTTAGGGTCAGGCCCGACCCTTGCTCCAACTCCGGCTCTTGGGTCGGAGTTCAGTACACGGACTTCTTCCTTCGGCCCTGGGGGGGGGGGGCTTCGGGATTGATGCTTTTGGTCCCAAGTCTCCCTTTTGGTGCGTCGGCGGCGGGAGTGCCGTCCACTGTAGTGGCCACGGAGGTGGGACCCTCCCAGGATTCTGGTGGTCCCGCCTTCAGGGCTATGAGGAGTGCATTAGCCAAATCTTCCTTGGCTACCTCCACGGTTTCCCCAGCTCCTTCCCTGCATACGGAAACTGGGTCGTTGGCAGTCCCCCTGTCCTTAGACAGCGGAGCCCCGGGGCCTCAGGTTACCCCCGCTGGGGTTTCTCCCCCTCCTGGAGGTCCTTCTGAAGTCTCTTTGGAAGAACCCCCCAGGAAAAGATCGTGCAAGAGGAAGCACGTTGACTCCCCTGATGAGTCTCTAACATCCGACACTGATCTCGATGATGCAGAGGGTTCCCCTAAGTCGTCCTCGGATGATGTCTCCTTTGCAGACATCCTTGAAGCCCTAAAACAACGAGGCGGCTGGCAGTCCAAACCTCCCTCTGCTGATGAGTCGGTGTTCCTGAAGGCCTTCGGGGCTCAGCCCTCCGCCTCCTGGGTGTCTCCGCCCTTCGATGAGCTGTTGGATTTGATCTGTCAAAGGGCGTGGGAACACCCAGACTCTGTGGAACCGGTGCCTGCTCGTCCGAATAAGTTCCTTTCGGCGCCCCCTGAAAAAGAGTTTCTAAATAAAGGTGTGGCTGTAGATGCTTTGGTGGTGGCATCTGCTACCCAGCAAGATGTAGCAGAGGCTTCGACGTCCGTCCATCCTCCTAATAAGGAGTCTAGGAGCATGGATCGGTACGGGAAGTGCACCCTCAGTTCAGCGGCCTTTACACTGAGGTCCTTGAACTACCTTACGCACTTTACCAGATTTCAGAGGGATCTGATTAAGGAGCTGTCCGATACCCTCTTGGGTAACCTGCCTGAGGAGCTGGCCCAGACGGTTGGCTCTCAGCTGGCTACAATGTCGTCCATTTCGAACTCGTCCATGAGGCTCATTTCTTATGCGGCAGAAGGGGCGAGTAGAGCGGCGGGTACAGGCATTGCTCTACGGAGACAAGCCTGGCTCCGCCTGTGTCATTTCGTGGAGGCCTTTAAGTCTTCCTTTTTCGACGCCCCCTTCGATGGGTCCTCCCTGTTTGGACCCAAGGTAAAGGACACACTAACCCGCTGTGAACAGGAGGGTAAGACTCTGACTGCCGTAGGGGCACGATTTTCCACTCCCTTTCGGCCTTATCCCAAGGCTAAAAGAGGAGGGAAAATGTGGCTCCGTAGATCTCAGAAGCCTTACCCCTTTCAGCAGGAGGATTCCCCTTCTAGAGGCAGAGGAGGGGGAAATTCTTCCGGAAGACGCCGTCCCAGAGGCGGCAGAGGCCCTCGCAACACTGGAGACCGCGAGTCCTTTCGTGGCTCTTCAGCCTTCCATAGTCCCTGAGGGATTGCCCGGCTGTGCAGCTCCGGAGCCAGTCGGGGGTCTTTTCTCGAAGCACCTAAAGGCCTGGGAAGGTATCACTCAGGACCGATGGGTGCTTCCGATTATAGCCGGAGGTTACTCCATCCCATTCTCTCACCCCCCCCCCCTCAGCCCAGAAAAATCCCGGACCTGCCACCCAGTCAACGGGATATCGCAGCCTCAGAAGTTTCAAAGCTGCTGCAAAAAGGAGTCATCCAACCGGTCCCCGCAGACCAGATCGGATTAGGGACTTACTCAAGATTCTTTTTGGTGCCAAAAAAGACCGGGGACTTGAGGCCCATCTTGGACCTCAGCATTCTAAACCGTTCAGTCAGAAAGTCCAAGTTCCGAATGGTCACCCTACAAACCATTCTCCCATTGCTGGAGAAGGGTGTTTGGATGTGCTCCATAGATCTCAAGGACGCTTATTACCATATCATGATACATCAAGCGTCCAGGAGACATCTGCGCTTCAGCCTAGGAGGCAGTCATTTTCAGTTCCGTGCGCTGCCCTTTGGTCTCACCACAGCCCCCAGGGTGTTCACCAAATGTTTGGCGGTCGTGACTGCTCACCTGAGAAGTCTAGGATTCCAGGTGTTTCCGTATCTAGACTGGCTTCTAATTGCCACCTCCAAGCATCTACTATTGCGGAGCCTACAAGCCACTATATCACTGGGCAATTCCCTTGGAATCACCTTCAATTGGCTAAAGTCTGTGTTGCTGCCATCTCAACGCATAAGATTCATAGGGGTAGAGATAGACTCAAACCAAATGCGGGTCTATCTACCTACAGACAGGATACTAACCATACAGGCTCAAGTTCGAGCCTTACTTCCCAGATCCAAAGCCCCAGCCAGAATGGTCCTGCAGCTATTAGGATCCATGCCCACCACGGTTCTTCTAGTTCCCCTGGCAAGGTTGCACATGAGAATTCTTCAGTGGCTTCTTTCAGCTCAGTGGTCCTTCCAGGAACTCCCTCTCAGTCACCTCATATGGATCACGGAATCTTGCAAATGGGACCTTCGCTGGTGGCTAGTGCCCTCCAACTTGGATCAGGGACGACCCTTTGTTCTACCCCCTCCGGCGGCCATTTTGACCACGGACGCCTCCCAGACGGGGTGGGGGGGGCATTCCCTGGGCAGGTCAGTCCAAGGCAAATGGCACTCTGAAGAGACTTTGCTTCATATCAACGTCTTAGAAATGAGGGCAGTGCTTCTGTCCCTTCAAGATTATCTCCCTCAGGGCGTAATTGCTGTTCACTCAGACAACATGTCAGTTGTCTGGTACCTGAACAAACAGGGAGGGACCAGATCCTATCCTCTTTGCAGAGAAGCCATGAGAGTTTGGGAATGGGCAGTCTCGACCAAACGCTTTCTAGTGGCTACTCACATACCGGGCAAGTCCAATGTGATAGCCGACAGATTTAGCAGAACCATCCTCTCTCCTCACGAATGGTCACTGAATATTACAGTGGCAAGTCAGATTTTCAGCAAATGGGGAGTTCCGTGTTGTGATCTCTTCGCGACTCCTCTGAATGCAAAATGCGAAGAGTTCTTCTCCCTAACCCCGGCTCCGGGGAAGAGCCCCATGGACGCATTAGTCCATCCTTGGCCCACCGGCTTGCTTTATGCCTTCCCTCCAGTTCCTCTGCTTCCCAGAGTGATTCAAAAGGCATCTCTCTTGGGGAGCAAAATGATCTTAATTGCTCCTTACTGGCCTCGTCAAGTGTGGTTCCCCTATCTTCGGAGACATGCTCTGGAAGGTCCATGGTTCCTGGATCAGATCCCAGACCTACTTGTTCACCAGTCGGGACTATTCCACCAGTCCCTACACACCTTAAAATTGACGGCTTGGCTCCTCCTCTTCCGACGATAGTCAGGAGTCATACATTGGATCCAGATGTTGTACACATATTATCTTCGGCCCATAAGTCGACTACAAAGAAACTGTATTCTAGCAAATGGAAAAGATTTGCTATTTGGGCTCAACTCCGGGGCCTGGACCCCATTTCTATTCCTGTAGCAGAGGTACTAAAATTTTTGACTTCTCTTTTCAATCAAGGCTCTTCAGTTTCTACCATCAAGGTACAATTGGCAGCAATCTCTAATTTTCATGAATCCATAGACTCACCTTTAATGAGCAACATATTGTGTAAAACCTTCTTGAAAGGTGCTGCTCTATTAAGACCTCCGATTTCTCATCCTGCACCTCCATGGGACCTCGATATAGTGTTACGCGCCTTGACTTCTTACCCCTTTGAACCGGCAGCTGCATGTGATATAAAGTTCCTATCATGGAAGACAGCCTTTCTGGTGGCGAGAAGAGTTTCAGAGCTTCAAGCTTTGTCTGTGAAACCCCCGTACTTAGTTTTTCACAAAGATAGAGTATCCCTCAGGCCAAATCCTTCCTTTGTCCCTAAAATTTGTTCTAGTTTCTGCTTACAACAATCGTTAGAGCTTCCAGTTTTTTTCCCAAAATACTCTAACAAAGCGGAGTTCATATTCCACACACTAGATGTCCACAGACAGTTACGTTTTTATTTAGACAGGACCAAACAAACAAGGAAAACAGATCAGTTGTTTGTATCCTTTGCAGATAACAAATTGGGCAAAGCTGTCACAAAGGTCACTATTGCCAAATGGATCAGGGACTGTATTACTCAAGCTTATTTTTATTCTAACAAAGAGCTTACCACCTCTGTCAAGGCTCATTCTACAAGGGCTATGGCTACTTGATAGCATTTCATTCTAAGCTTGCTATTAGTGACATTTGTGCTGCGGCTACATGGTCTTCCCCACACCTTCATTTCCCACTACAAATTAGATGTGGCATCTAGAGGACGAGCTTCATTTGGTTCCACAGTGCTCAGGAGTGTTTTCCAATGAGCCACCCGGGATTTAGGTGCTAGGGACGCTGTCCCATCAGTACAGAATGTAGGCGAGATAGGATCACATAACATCTTTTAGTTATGTACTCACCATAACTTCAGATGTTTGGGATCCATCTCGCCTACATTCCTAATAACCCACCCTCCTTCCCCCTTCCTTGGAGATCAGAGGATATCAGAAGGTCCGAATCCTGTTGTTTCATCTTGAAACATATAACAATGTTATATAATCAAGTTGTGCATGTGTGCATGAATGCGGACAAACAAGATCTGGGGGATTAGTGGTGGTGCATCCTGGGATAAAGATAGCTCAGCCAATAAGAGGCCTCGCTCTATAGCATAAGCGTGCCGAGTCGGAGCCGAGGGATCGGTTCCAAACCCATCAGTACAGAATGTAGGCGAGATGGATCCCAAACATCTGAAGTTATGGTGAGTACATAACTAAAAGGTCTAAAACATGTAAGGAGGAACAAGTTTTAAGCTAACTACCACTCAGGAAAGCACAATAAGCCTTCTACCAGCTATCTCCAATTCGGATAAATCAGCAGCACAATTCTGCAGTCTGCAGAAGAAAACTTCTTAGTGTAGAATGGCTGGTTTGGAGCCCAAGTGTAAGACCACACAAACTAGTTACAGCAGCCCTTGAACTATCGGATACAATGTAATACAGTGCAATTCATTATTTAATGCAGCATAAACCCATATGTAAAGTTCAGCAAATGGCTTAAGAAATTGCTACAGTTGCAGTTAACAAGAAAAATCCAACAAATACTTTTTCCATCTTTTGTGTGATGGATTACTCCAGGTGAAAGCAGTTTCTTAGTACTCTCAAGCGAAACTGCCGAGCGATGAGCAGCTCTGTGTAATTATGCCAAAGCCTGCACAATGCGAGGCTTAAAAACAAGCAAAGAAGAACAAGTTTTAAGCGAACGTCCAATCAGGAAAGTACAAAATAAGCCTTCTGCCAGCAATCTCCCACTCTGGTAGGTCAGATCAGAATACACTTATACCACAAGAGTTCACAAAAAACATTCTTCATGTAGAGTGGCTGGTTTGGAGCCTAGGTTGTAAGAACACACAAACTACCTAAAAACAGCCCTAGAACTATCAGATACAGTGTAATACAGTACAATTAATTAAAGCAGTAGTAGTAGTACAGTTTTTTTTAACTTGCACTACTGTACGTTCCTTACCTTTAAGATCAGCTATCTTTCCTGTCCCTAACTTCTGCTACTAAGGTGTATCCCTATTTCTTGTGAGTCAGTGTCATAACCAGTCTTTTAGAGGAATTATATCCAATAGCTCTTCCTCCCATCCAGACCTTGCAAAATATCTTCAGTATTAGTATGTTTAGTCTCAAGTTTCGTACAGTATTCACCTTAGGTCTATACCTTCTTAACATCACCAGCAGAAGCATTCCTTATTAACCTCATCAGTGCAAGCTTTCTTTTGTAGGCAGTCCCTAATCACTTAGCATTCCACAGAATTAAAAAATACTGTTTACAGTAACCTTATTACCTTTATTTTCCCTTCCTTTACTTCCTTAAGGTTGCTGCTTCATTTTAAATACTGTCTTTTGCATGGTTTAATCCTGCAATGTGCAAACAAGGACAAGCAGAAAAGAAAAACATTGCAGATGTGTAAACTGTCCCAAGATTGGAGCAACGAATTATATTCTCTTTTAAAATCAGTCATTTTGAGTAAAGGAAAAATTAGTTTAAAATATTTAACCAGATAATGAAAATTTTAAGAGATAACTCTGTCATAGCTTGCAAACAAATTGCCCGTACTACGCACTGGATGATCATCATCCTGTTAGGTAGAGAAAAAAGGAGTTAATTGTCTGCCCAATGTAATAACCCTACTCATGGCATAATATTTGGATTACTCCAAGAAACTTCTGAAAAAAAAAACTATTGAAATTGTCAATATAGACTATTAATAGTGGTAAATGTAAGAACAGTAGTAAAGGTACCCATATGTTAAATAGTTTAATTGATAGAAAGTATACCAGTTATGTGGAAATTAGTAATAATACTGTGATCATTAACTCAAGTATCTGATGGAGTGGACGTGGCTCCAGGTAATGCTGAGGCAGAATAGCCTTGCTCCATTTGAGAAATTCAGTAACTGATGGATCCAGTGAGGAAAAATCATTGTCCCAATCCTTTCACTTTCTGCAGGGGCATCAAAATGACTTTGGCTGAAAAAGGTTGTGCCCCCCATACACTCCTTATCCAAATGCTGAGAGAGATTGAATTATGCCCTAAGCAATTTATTTGTTGCACTGTGTCTTTCCTTGTTCATGGGATACTTAACAGAGGATGTTGCAGGTGGTGTGTGTGTTTTTTTTTTGTAGTCCATTATCACTATGTCTTTGTGTAATTGGTCTTGCCTGTTACAGCATAAGGATTTTCACGCTGAGTGTACTAACTAGATTTTTTAAGGCTAGCTCTGCTTCTGATGGCTGGTAAAACAAGTATGATTGTCTCTGAATTTGACTCCAAAGTACAGCTGTACATCTTACCGGAACCTGGAACACTGACTCTGCATTTTCTTAAAACTGGAACAAAGGCTTCCTCTTATAATAAAGTGCTGCATTGTAGTCCTGAGCCACCTTACTTTACTGTTTTCAGTCAGCTGAAAATCTCTCATCTCTCTGCTTTTCTTTAAAATCCTCTTCCGCTTGTTGTAATTCAAACAATAAGCAATCAATTAGCATGACATGTTAAGGTTTTGCAGTCTATGTGGGCTCTTTGTCAGTATTGTTAGTAATTCTGATGTAATAAAGAACACAGGATTCTCTGTCAATTTCTCTCTCTCTGTCTCTGTCTCTCTCTCTCTCTCTCTCTGTGCACCTTTAAGTAGAGCAATCCAGGGCAGTTTGTTCCATCTTGCCATGTTTTCAATGTCATCAGTGTTATTTTCCAGTTCAAGTGAAAGAGAACACCTCTTGAATTTTGTTTTGTCATTGTCTGTTTCTTTTTTGTTTTTTATTTTAATTTAAAATCTCTATAATTTCTGAGGAGTACTCAGCAACTATATTCCTAAGGGACATTACTGTTTGATTATTCTTTAGACTAACTTCAGTAGAAGGTAATTTATGATTGTTTAACAGAGACAGATTTAAAATGTTGTGCATCCTGCAAAGGTGTTGATGCAGGATTATAAAGCTTGCAAGTTAAGCACACAAGTCTTCCATCCCAAGATAACAAGATTCATCAGTCTTGAGTAAAAAAAAATGCTGTCATTACATGACATCCCTTGGAAAAAAAATCACTGAAAAGAAGCTCGAATAACAAGGTCTGTCACACCACCAATGAAGTCTGTAATTACAACGAATAGTACTGCATTACTAACTGTGTCTAATTTTGAATTAAACATACAAAAGTATGAATGTGGGGGTAAGAACAAAATGCATTTAGCAGTTCACCATTGTACTGTCTTGTATGTGCCCCCAGAAAGTATTGACCATGACTATCAAAAAGAAAAACAAAAAAAAAAAACAGAGCTGCTAGCTAGGGATAGTTGTTGTGTCTTTCAGCTTTTCCCGGTTAGGGGTCGCCATAGCGGAACTCCGGTCTGCTAATGATTGGTAGTTTATTTTTACGTGCCGAGTTACCAGCCCTGACGCACAACCTTCAATGAAGGTACGCCCATTCACACATGTCTCCACCCAGAAGACGCTCTAGCTGAGAATCGAATCGGACAGCGTCTTAATGTGAGGCGACAATGCTACAGCAGCACCACCTAGCTAGGGATAGTGCATCTTCTGAAATACTAGCAATGAAATTTCATAACTGAATATTTAACTCAAGTAAAACAGCAAGACCATAAATGCCTGATCCTACACATAGTTTAAAGTTGCTGTTAGAATTGGAAGTGAATAGTAAAAGTAAAATACTAAACATTGTAGTAATGTATCTCAGGGTGCTATGGTAGAGTCTTCCCATCCAGAGGGTCAGCAGTCATCCAAGAAAAAGGCCCAAAAACTCAGATCTGATGTGGCTGCCATCCAGCCTCCCTTGGATGTTTGTCTTGAAGCTAGTGAAAGCCCAGTGTATTGGAGTTGCCTCGGATTCCTCTCCCATGACCCAGTTGGAGGCTGGTGTGGATCTGATTTCTCTCATGTTCTTAGAAGCTTTCCAAACATGCTGTTCCTCCTGTTCTGGCTACCCTCCTGGATACCTTTTCAGGAGCTTCTGTAGACCATGATTTTCAGCCCCCAGCTCCTAAGAAACCTGACAAATTTTACAGGATGCCTGATAACTGTACA